>NC_051179.1:113717985-113735179 GCF_013339695.2 Rhipicephalus sanguineus
TTCTGAAAATGGCCAAAAATAGTGATGAGGAGCAAGGGGAGGCCGTATACTGCTTAATCGGATCCGGAAGAGCAACTGGGCCGTGCAGCTGGCTGACAACGTCGCCAGGACACAGGCGCTATATACTGGCCGCCGTTTAGGCGGGGACCTGGTTCCCCAAACCGCTGGACCCAATAAAGAACGCAGTACTGTGCCGCGGTGCTGACCTCTGGAGGGATAACGACTTCTGTGACACAGCTCATTCCTATAAGAAAACATTTAAGGGAACATGAAGGGTTTAAGAAATGAAGAAAAAAGAAAGCATACCGTAACAGATATTGCTGCAGGAGGCAGCGTTTCGACATGTGGATTCGTCTTGGTCGAGCCTGTAGCTGCCTTGACGAAGACGCACACAACTACTCGACTAATGCAGAGATTATTACGTCAGTACACGTCGTAACGCTTCCGTCAAGGTGATAAAAGAATGCGGCACGCTCAGCTGCACGCTGAATGATTCGCATAACATTGCTTCCGAACAGTGCGCGAGTTATCCTGGACTTTTTTTCAGTAGATAGTTAAGAAACGGTTCTATTGATTAGATACGCAACAGTGTTGCCAATACAATGCAATGTAAAGACTAGCGTTTTCGCAAGTATATGTCGTAGTCATAACGCTTAAGTAAGCACCAGGGTCATGGCCATGTAGTACAATATGCGGATTACCATGAGTTCTGGGAGGAAGTGGGTTGAAACCTATAGCGGATACACGACGCCCTGGCCCCAACCTGGGTCACGATACATAGCACGTTCAAATGATTGTGCCACGTATATTTCGCTAGAGTATGACACCCCTTCCGGTGGGACTGCGGGCCTCTTGCAATCGTCACGAAAGATTTGTAGGGCTGCAGCAAGACACTGGATTAGCTGTCCGGATGAAAGCGCAACAACGTCCCATTTTTTCCCCTCTTTTGGCTCATCATGGAGATGCCATCATGGAACTGAGATGCCAGTTTTCGTGCCAGTTCAAACTGTGATTAATTTACCCAAAGTCTGGCAGTTGTGTATTAGTGAGATGTCGTAGTAGCGTCATGCTGTCGGTCTAGTTGGTACATAGCCGAAGTTGAAATGACTAGCGCAAATACTCAACAGGGACGAAGAACATAGGACGCGGACAAGCGCACACTAGCAATTGAAATTTTATTCTCCCGAGAGCTTTGCTTCACAACGCTCAAGCATGCGTACAAGACCAAATAAAATAAAATAACATGAATTGTAGGAACACCTTCAACCAGAAAGCTTTACTCATTCTGATAAATGGTCACGGAAGGAACGCTGATACATCGATCACCAAATTGCTGTATATACGTAGCCTCAGCCAGTTCGCGAGCCACCTTGTCTTTATTTTTTCGCAAAATGCATGCGTTGTTCAGCAGTGGAGAGGTGGAGAGAGAGGGAGAGGAGAGGCATGCTGCCGGCACGAGCCGAGCATGCGCAGTGGGGGTGTGGACGGCGCCGCCGACGCCGCAGGTGCGACTAAGAAATGCTCCGCATTTAAAAATTGCAGTTTGTCATTAATAGGAAGCTCGTGAGTAAACCTATAGCCGTTAGACGTCCGTAACACATTCATTGTAAGCACAGCTTGCTTGGTTCCTCAAAGCAACAAAAAATTATGAACATAACGAAACACCCTGAAAACCTTGACATTTACCAAAGCGGTTTGGGGTTGAGAAGGCAGGTCATTTTGTAGGTGGAGCTTATATTTATTTTCAGGTTTTAACCGACTGCGGAAACATGTGATATAAAACAAAACAAAACAAAATCCGCCTTCCAGCGTAAGTAGGCAAAAAATAAAAACATTTTAAAAAACCCTTTTGAACATTGTCCATCATCCGTTACCATAATCACCATTATGACGGAATGTTTTTCATCATAAGGGTGCATACTGTAGTGAACATGCTGGTGTTTTTGTGCGCCATCACTGAACGCACAATTAATCCCACTTAAGCCGTCACCTACCCACCCCTTCAGCAAATGGGAAATATGAGACTGCGTGCGGTTGACTCCCCTGAACGGGGATCGAAGAGAGCCGCAGTTCACAGAAACAGCTGCACACGTAAGCGTCCATCTGAACCGAGGGAGATGCCTTCCATGTGCGTATGTTGATGTGATAACTGCTCTTCTTCAGTTGCGGTTCATTGTAGACAACTGGGCGCATAGACAAGGGCTTGTCATTTGCTCGGAGGGGGACACAACATATAACCCATCAAGCCGCCAACAGGTCCACTACAATATCCACTATTACGTTGATAGATATTGCATCGTTATGGTGGCATATGGTAATATGATGATCAGAACTTTTGGGCAGAGTAGGAATCTGT
Source organism: Rhipicephalus sanguineus (assembly GCF_013339695.2). Classification (NCBI taxonomy): domain Eukaryota; kingdom Metazoa; phylum Arthropoda; class Arachnida; order Ixodida; family Ixodidae; genus Rhipicephalus; species Rhipicephalus sanguineus. Next base: position 113,720,342 of record NC_051179.1, read on the forward strand.
ATATATTGTTCAAAGCATTGTATTCCTTTGCGCCACGGCATCCTCATTTGGAGACGCGACTTACTTTTGCTGTTCTGCTCACCATTCCAAGGGAGCGACCGCAAACACTGAGCTAATGGTAAATAAGAATTCTTGTTGCCGAAAATTCTGTACATCACTCTGTTTGAAATATTTTGCATTCGCTTCGGTAAAGGCAGTACCACGTGTTTAACGAGACGTTGGACGTGGGGCGGTTCGGGAGAAATTCCAAAATATTTTTGTTTTTACCTTTGTAGGGATGCTTGTTACCTGCAGATAACTATCGCAGTAATTTGAGTGGGCCGTTGAATTCGGTTAATGAAGAAATACAGCGTGACTGACTGTACAATAATTAGGTAATCATTACGCTGTGATTACAACTACTGCTGTAAAATACGCTGTGTTTTGCTCTAACACTTCCACTTGCTTTACATTTGTTCTCCGGAACCAGGGTATCACAATATGTAAAATTTCGCGCATTATAGACAGTCGATCGTAATGCGTGCGCAAAGGAATGTTGTAATAAAATGGAGTGTTCCTTCTTGATACTTTGCGTGCATCTTTTTAAATAGCGACAAGCAAAGGCCTTAGTGTAGTCATGTCGTCCTGTCGACGGCAGCACGGAAACAATCACTTTTGTGAACGACCGCTAGAATCTGTGAAGCCACAAAGGCAGCGCCGAGCTTGAGGCGATCACTCTTTTTGAGATAACGCCTGCAGAAACCGTAGACGGAAACAGGACCCGACAAGATGCATTTTGAAGGGAATGTTTTGCCCTGACTGCAATCCCTAAAGAACGCGCATTGTTCGAAATAAATCCGTCTTACAAAAATAATTTTTCCTGCGAAATTTTCTCCTCGGAACTTTTCAGTAAAAGGGTTGTGCGCTTATGTACCATAACGTGCCAGAGAGGAGGAGGAGGAATAAACGTTTATTGCTCGAAACGGTGTCGCGGTGCTAGTCCCGCGTCTACCCTAGGTGGGAGGTCTCCTCATTCCAGGAACCGTCTGGCCTTCGCTGCCTCTTTGGCCCTGGCGACAAGACGTCGTTGTTGGTCCAGGTCCTCTGAGGCGAGCTTGGCCTCCCACGTTTCGAGAAGGTCCTCGTTTCTTGAGCGGCGTTACAGGCATCGGCGAAGGCGTTGTGTCTGTCTGTATACTGCACGGGCACGCGAGGATCATGTGGGCCAAGGTGTCAGGTACGCCGCAAATTGGGCAGAGGTCGTCGTGCAACGTTGGGTACACTCTGTGCATCAGTATACCGTGGGTGTAAGTGTTGCTCTGCAGTCTTATGAGTATGGCGCTGTGCTCTTTGTTGAGCTTTGAATGTGGTGGGGGTACTCTCGGCGTTCTAGCCTTTGATGTCGCAGTATTGCAGAGTATGTGATGGGTACAGACTGAGCCTCCGCGGACGCAGTCCCGGCGTCTGTAGAGTGGGAGGGGATAGCCCGGAAGACGTGATCGCGGGCTGCGGCGTGTGCCGCCTCGTTCCCCTCCAGCCCCTCGTGCCCAGGAACCCATGTCACACAGGTGTACGGCATCGGAGTGCTTCGGCGCTTCAATATCTTCAGTGCTTGTACAGACACACGACCTTTGGTATAGTTTCGCATGGCTGCTTGCGAATCTGTGAAGACGACAGCTGCATCCAAGCAGGTGGTGGTTGCTAATGCGATTGCCGCCTCTTCTGCAGTTTCTGGGTTTCGGGCGTGAATTGTGGCAGATGCGAGCTCTACGCCCCGAGAATCTACGACGCTCAAAGCGTAGGCGTTTCTGTCGCGATATTTGGCTGCGTCAGTATATCTGGCGTCCGGATCATGGCTGTGATTTCGCCGTAGAACATTCACCCGGGCCTGCCGTCTTTGTTTGTGATGCGAGGGGTGCATGTTGCGCGGGATTCGTGCAATGCAGAGAGATTCGCGCGTGTTTGGCGGAATTCGTTCTTTTCGCTCCGTGTCTGTGTCGGCTACAAAAATTTCACCGTAGTTCAGCCGTTGAAGCACTGATCTTCCAGCTTTAGCCGTTCTAGTTGACTAGCCTTGTGCGCTTCGGCTAGTTCCTGCCAGGTGTTGTGTACGCCCATCTTGAGAAGTTTCGCCGTGGAAGCCGTGAATGGGAGCCCCAAAGCGATTTTGGTGGCCTTACGTATTAGGATGTTGAGCTTCTCCACCTCTGCATTCTTCAGCGCGAGATAGGGAGTATTCGACTGCTGAGGAGAGCTTGCATCACACGTAGCGTGTCTTGTTCTTTAAGGCCGCATCTATGGTTCACAATTCTCCTGAGTAGATGCGTTAGCTGCGATAGCGTGCGCTGTAGTCGAGGGAGTGTGGCCGCCCCGGACCCATCTTTGTGGATGTGGAGCTCCAGCACGCGTAAAGTTTCCACTTTTGGGATGGGCTTTCCGTTGAGGGTGACGCTGGGATCAGGTTCATTGTAGGCGGCTGGCCGTCCTCTCGTTCTGGACTTCAGGATGAGGTGTTCCGACTTTTCGGGAGCGCATCGGAGGCCGCATTTTCGCAAGTACCTCTCGATGGTATCTATCGCTTATTGTAGGCGCATTTCTTGCGTTCCGGTATTTGAGGCACTTGTCCATAACGTGATGTCGTCTGCATAAAAAGCGTGTCGTAGGTCTGGTATAGCGTCGAGGAGGCTGGATAGTTTGATCAAGGCAACGTTAAAGAGCAACGGCGAAATGACCGAACCCTGCGGAGTACCTCTGCTCGGTAGTCGGAAAGTGTCACTGAGGAGGTTGTATATTCCCACTGTGGCCGTGCGGTGCGTGAGAAAATTCCTCCACGTAGTTGCATATCCGCGACCCGCAGTCCAGGTGTTCGAGATTGCAGAGAATAGCGTCGTGACTGACGTTGTCAAAAGCTCCCTTTATATCTATGGCTACAATTGAAGATTTGCTTTTGGTGCTCAGATGATCGATAAGGTCTTCCTTGAGCAGAAGGAAGGCGTCTTGCGTTGATTTGCCTGAATCCGAACCTTCCGCAGCAGGCCACCGAAACCCTACTCCAGTATTTCAACAAATGCTGGGAAAGCGGAGAAATACCGGCTACGTGGAAACACTCGGAGATCACCATGATCCCCAAACCCAACAAGCCCTTCAGCATCGAGAACCTGCGACCAATTTCCCTTACCTCGTGCGTAGGGAAACTGTTCGAGCACATGGTACACAACCGGCTAACTCCGTACCTCGAAAACATGCCAGAGAGATTTTTTTAATACGAACGAAAGTAGAAATTTTCGTAAACACCGATCGATCTACTTTCATATATTTGTTTCATGTCAACCCTCCTGAGAAAAAAAAATCACAGCATATCCACGGAGTGAATGATGATGAGTGGGCGAAGCTGCGGAGGTTCATCGGTAAACCATTGAATCTTCCGTGAATTCTGCCCAGTACATCATCACCGACGTCAATCGGGCGCGTTTATACTAAAGGTTCGATAAGAGTTATGACGACTTGCAACTCACTTTAATTTTACATGTACGCTGTGAATTTCATTGTTTAGAAAACCATTGCTTTAGAAAACATCTGACGTCTTTCGTTAAGCAGCTGGCGTCTTTTCGTTTTGCTTTAGAAACATCTGGCGTCTTTTCGTTTTGCTTTTAGAAAACATCTGGCGTCTTTCCTGTGACTGTGACTTTTTTTTTATCAGCACGCAATGATGAAACATCAGTTCGCCCTTCGACGGCTCGGACAGAGGAACAAATTAATGCTTAACAGAGAAAAATATATATGTCCATACAAGTGATTTGCGATAAAACAAAATTACTCTCTACATAAATTATATTTTCGGAGGCCAAAACGGATATTTCTCAAAGATTACTTAGTATGTAGCCTGCGCAAAGCAACAGGCACGCGAGAAAGAGGTTTGAAGTTATGCGCCTGTTACGCGGTAACGATAACATCAAGAACGTGTGACGTCATCTACACAGCTGTGTCGGCCACTTTTTCGCAGGCGGTTTCGATGCGGCTGTTGTTTTACGGATGTTGTCGCCGCTTGCTGGCGACCTCATTTCACTAGGTTAGGCTATACTCTGAACTAGAATTACTCTATATGGTTACGTAAAGGTAGCATTTACAGTAACTCCACTCTGAACAAAAGGTGCACCAGTATAGACGCCACAGTAAAAACATATCCTGAACATAAGAACCTGAAGAACTAAATGTTTGTTTCAGGTTCGTCGTCGTGATTTCAACTGAGACGTACTACAAGCTTCGATGTGCTGCATGCACAATAAGGAAAGCTACGTGACGAAGTTCGCGTACACCCCCCTCAGATCATTAGAGGAAAGCAACCCCTCCCCCCTCCAAGGTCACATGTCTATGCGCCTAATTACTGTATACTGGTGGACATCTTGTTGCCTATATAGGTAACAAGACGTCCGCCTGCTGCGGTGTCAACGGATGGCGTTAAATATTTGGAGGATTATGATGAGGCACGCGTCTACTGCGACTACAGTCCGGGGACATTTGAGCTCGTCGTAATGGAATGCCATAATATTCACTCAACGAGACCTGTAGGAGGCGCCCATCTTACAGAGGCTCTGGGACCCAAAATGGATGGAATTATTAATCGCTCAGTGATTGAGACAAGCAAGATATACGTTTATAATATTGATAAAAAAAGGAACTGATTTAGAGAAACGGAGCCTTTAGAGGCGCATATAGATAGCAGTACATCATGAAATTAGAGGCTTGTATCACGAACTAAAATATAAGCAAATATAGAGACAGCAAGCATGGTGTGCAAAGGATCAAAGAGCACGTGGTCGTCGCAAAAAAAAAAAAATACAAGCTGGGTGGCCGTCATCCATTTTTAAAGAGGATGCTGGTAAAGGTAATCATCATCTCACTGAAATCTGACTAGGTACGTTGACGTGGGAGAGAGAGGGCGAAGAACTTTTTAGCGCTTGTGTCGTAGTTCTTTCTTCTTTTCGTCCGTTTGCGCTAACCATCATGAGCATTTTCCAACTCGCCCAATTCGCTACCCTCCTAACCTTTATTGAGACCCCGAGGAAATGGATCATGCGCTTATGGGCTTCCTTGGCAACCAATACAAGTACACTTGCGAGGAACCCACTACGCGATAAATCATTGTAATTTTTGAGAAGTAGAGAAGCAGGCACTATGTCATTTTTCGTCATTCGTCGGAGAGCCGTGGATACCTGCTAAACGCATGTAAGGCATTATGCGCACTTTGTTGATGCTGTGCCTGATGACGATGAAGAATTATGGTGGAGTCCTTTGTAATGGGTTGGAAGCATTCAACAACCTACTCGTTGCGCAATTCGCATTGTGTGACGGCTGGTTACAGAATTCGCGTTGTGCGACGCTTGGTGCTTAGTTTACTCTTCTACCACGCTATATTGCATATGTTAATGTGGTTCCTTCCCGACATGAAGCCTGTATAGGACCTTTCTGCAAAGCAGTTTCAAGCACCGGCATGGCTCAGAGGTTGAATACTGGGCTCCCACGCAGGGGGCCCAGGTTCGAACCTCGTTCCATCGTGGAAATTCTTTCTTATTTCGTTTTTTTTTTCTTATTTCGAGCGATAGTGGTTACGGACACCGGCGGCGGCGGCGGACAACTACGGCGCCAAAAACGGCCGCTGAAATGATCTCATAACAGCTTTCGCTGTAAAAAATGCAAGGTCGCTGGACTCTCATTACACCTGACAATGCGGCTCAACCATATCGAATGTTGACTTTAGTACGCTAGGGAAAGATAACGCTGTTTACATAAATGGCTCGATATATTTGGGCGCTCGAGTACTTCCTTGTTTGAAATTCCAGATGGTGAGCCGACGCCGCTGAAAGGGCGGCTCTGTTTAAAAAAAAAACAGACAGAAATGCTGTAGCGATGATAACAGTTACTACGGCGGGCCGGTTTTCTACACATTGTGAAATAGCGAAGATAGCTTCAGGGAACGCGTCACGGGCCCTCGAGGAATTGCACAGCAAGATAACACCGCATACCGTACCTGCAACCTGACGTCATATTCCTGCAGGATATGGGCCACTAACTCATTGTCACTATTTGTCAGTCAGTTTACGGCTGAAGGTGTTTTCGATAGCTGGAAATGTGACTTGAAAATCAGGAGGTAGGGCTTCTACAAAGCCAACGCACGAATTGTAAAAAAAAAATTGCGTTGTCTGTATATATATATATATATATATATATATATATATATATATATATACTGAGTTACGATGTTGCGAACGTTGTATTTTCGAACTTACCAATTTCTGGCGATTTTTTACAGACTATGTCTTGCCCAAAATCGAGTTCTTGCTTCTCGCAGTCCATAGAGCTGTAATAAAACTGAAACCGTTCCAGCGACTGTCCCGTGAACGCATTTCTTCGTTTTTACACGCGTTGATATCAGTGTTAGCGCCACGATCTTCTTCTAAAGCGGCACGGCAACTGCATTTGAACACAGAAAAACACCGCCGAACTCTAGTCAAGGCTTCTGTGAACACTCGAGCCAGACATAATTGCATACCGCACCTGTCAGAGAACTTACAGATCCTGCAGAATACTCGTATATCCCATACTACACCCACGTGACTGCTGTTGTGTCCGAAAATCTCAATTCAAAAAGTCACAGGGTCTCATATGCATTCGCCTAAGGCGAGGCGATTCGAAGGCGAAAACCATCTTCTTTTTTTTTCTTTTCAATCGATGTATTGAGCCTCCCACGCCCCCCTCCGAAAGATTTCTGCACCTGACGTGGTTTTGTATCACCTCCAGGATCGGAGGCATTGCAAGCTTTCTGCAACTCACCTGGTTTTCCACGGCCTCCGTGATCGGCCCACCTTGACCAAGCGACGATGTCATGCGATGACGTCATCATGTGACCTCACGTTTACTGACGTCATGATAACGTCACTACACGACATAACAAATACTCGCACTATGTGACGTCATGTTGACGTCATCACGTGATGATTTTTTTGCATCACACTCGTGTTGACGCCGAAGCCGCGGGACGCCGACGCTGACGGTCAATTTTCGCGTCTGATCAGGCATATAAGGCCCTAGTAATCGAGTTGTCTTTTTTTGCCATCGCCAAACACCCTGCGCAGCCGAGCCGACGAACGTCTAAAGTCGGGTCCGCTGGCGTCACACGCCCCAGACATCCGTTTAGCAACGGAGTCTCGAGGTCGGCGCCTTGAGGGATGAGCGAAGGAACCGCGTACGGTCGAGCTGTTTTCGGGGCCACCGTCCCGACGGCGCCAGGATCCTCCTCCCCGTGCCGGGAGTCTCTTGCCCTATTTTCCCGACAGACTAGGCCGCCAGGACAACGGCGTCGACCGATCGATGATACAGAAAGGGCACCGGCGAGGAGGATTCGCAGTGGTCGAGGCAGAGAGGGAGAAAGTGCAGACACGTGTATACAAATGCACTGTCGCCTAGATTGCCCTTTCTTCGCTCGTCGCTATCGGCGCAGTTTCCCGAATAGCAGCACATGCATCGCGTATACGTCCGTCTGGTGACGCTGGAAACTAATCTCAGTGTCGGAATCTGATCAAACGGTCGTGTTTCGAGAATTGGAGCTGCGGCGCCACATTAAAAAGATATAAAAATGGACAGTGTTGCCAGCTGTTACTGTATCTTAAATACATAATAATAATAATAATAATAATAATAATAATAATAATAAGAAGAAGAAGAAGAAGAAGAATTTTGTGGTGCTTTACCACGATCACGATGTCATTATAAGACACGTCGTAGTGGTGGGCTTCGGAAATTTCGGTCATCTGGTGTTCTCTATCGTGCACTGGTATCGCCACAGTACATACGTCTTGGCAACGCTTGGCAAACGCTGGCTTCCCACGGTCCGTTGGACGTCAAGAAAAAGTAGCGGTGGCGCTACAAGCGTTGCGGCCAAGGAGTTTTTTTAATCCTCCTCGGTTGCGGCCCCGCTTCCTTCACTTGGGCGTTTTGTTGTCTGTTTTTCCTTTTATGAATGAGCGCGCATGCAGTTATATTTTCAAATGCGGTCTTATTTTTTTCTCTGATTTCTGACCGTTATTTAGAGATCCTTTGCTTTATTATTCACCCTGCACAGTATCATAGAATACCGTGTCGCGCGTTTGGCTAAGGGCTGTATTTTCCGGCTGTCTTTAAATTCTCCTGAATGTCCTTGTCAGTTTCACTCTCTCCCTCTCTTGTGTTGGGCTGTCGCCAAATTGATATTTAGAGGCGCGACCGTAGCCGTATGTGAGTAGAAGCTGAGAATGTTTCCCACGGCAACCACTGACCTAAATTTAAACGTAACGTTTTAGGCACTTTTGAGACGGCACTTTCAAATCGCGGGTCGATGCGGTGCACCCGGTCCTAGAGCCTTGAATTTCAAACGCCCGTTTCGGCAGTATGGCCGTGTCTCCAGAAATAGTTCTTGACAGCCGTTTCCCCTTCCTGCTTATTGCTACGCGATACCAGAACTGCGTATCTTTTATCAGGCTGGCGGAAGAGCACCGTCTCGGTACGCATCATTTGCTAGGAATGTGTCCCAGCCACTGCTATGTTGAGCACACTCTTGCCGTGTATACTGCATCTTTATTGTCGTTGTCTTGTCCTTTTAAGAAAAGATGCAAGACGCGTAAAAAGGGTGTCATTTTTTTGCAGCAGCGCGAGAAACTTCGTCATCCTGCACGGAATTATTGCTAAAGCCAACAATTTATGCCGTAATCTCAAAAATTTCGATTTTGAATGGTTTGTGGTCTAGTTATTTACATGACCGCCGAAAGGCTTTTGCATTTAGTCATTTAAACTAAAACGTTTAGTTGTTTCCAAACGCGCGTGGCTACTTTTGCTTTCTCTGGCTCAAGTTGGCTACTTTCTGGCTCGTTTTCTTTTTTTCAATTTTCTGGCTATTTTTTTTTTAGTTTTCAACCTGGCAACCTTGACCACGGAGAACAAAGCCGCACACACCCAGCATGGCAGCTGAGCAGATAGCGTGTCGCGTACAAATTTTCTTAATCTGCTAACGTTTAATTGTTCACTGATTTAGCCGTTAATCGATTAATCGCTATCGGTGAGGGTTCTTCTTCGACGTTATTTGTTTTGTGGAATACTAATTGACTAGTGAACGGACCAACAAGATATATGCGTAATGTCAAACAAGACAGAGGTTCAGTGGGTGACGGAGATTAGAAATGATGAACAGCGAGTGTTGCTTGATAGTTGTGGAACATGCAACACCACTATAAAATTGATCTTAGTGAATGCATATCTTGAGGTTGAACACAAAGAAGTGACTCTGAACAACAGAAAACACGAGGACGCAGCGCTGTGTCCTCGCGACCGACGCGTCCTCCTGCGTTGTCCGGTGAGGTAAACCTCAAAATACGCAGCACCAATCATCCCACTAGTCTTTTTCGTTAAAATTTTTGAGTGAAAGTCTGCAAAAAATGAGCAAGAAATAAGAAAAACAAGGTTAGTAAAAAGTGAGCTTTAACAAAAAAAAAAATGTGCCAGAAATTCCAGATTTCTGAAGCCAGAAAATAAAGTAACAGGTTTTCGTTTATCGAGCATGCTCTTTTCTACAGAACAAAGGAGTGTCAATTAGCTGAGACGCTTGAGTCGGCACGGCTGCCCAAGAAAGCACTATCACTTTGATGACAATCAATAGCAAAATTGTATACATGTCACTTCCTTGCATTTTCCGTATTTCCCGCTTGTTCTCCGGCACTGGTTGAAATACTGTGGGCTGTGCCCACAGTGCTTGTGTGTCACGCGATGCAACAAAAGCCACGAAAACGCCCAGTCGCATAACGACGGCTTAATCACGATTAATTGGAATGTAAGAGAATAAATTATTATTATACTCTATCTTCCTCGCCATTAGTCCTTCGTCACTGGTCAGAAATTTTTGGCATTGATAAAAAACGTCCTCGCGGTCACGCGCCGTCACAAAACTTGATAAAACCGTGAAAGCTCACGGCGTCAAACTGACGTGCACTCAACAGGTCATTTATGTGCCGAACAAAAACCGACGCCTTCACGGAACAGCCGGAACAGTGCACCCTTCCAAAAGGAATAAAAGACCGCTACATGCCGATCATTATGACAGCGGTTTTGCGTATGGCTGGCAAAAATTAATTTATTTGCGTATAACTAACATATTTAGTGGTGCATTTTAGGCGCCGTCGAGTCGCCTTTCACGTGTTACATCTTTCCGCGAACTCTTCGTTGCTGAAGATGCGCTTTTTTAGCGCCTTGCCGCAGGCTACCGCGATCGTTACAAGCTACCGCACAATAAGCAGTGGGACACAGATGACCCAGATGAATCGGGGAACCATCATCCCCCGCTTCATTTCTTAGAGCTCAGCCCCCTCAACATCTGCGCGCTCATCGAGTCACGTCAGCCGGTAGATAAGAAATCGTCAGAACAGGCGGTGCTATTCGTTTTCCAAGGAGGAAAAGGAGATTTCCGGTAAACAGGAAAGGTATTTGACTGGGATCTTCAGAAAATGTTGCTTGTCTCCACCTGTGCTTGCGTTGGCGTTCATGCAAGTTTGATGCCAGGCAGAACGGAGCAGTTGTACATCATTACGCCCAAGCTGTTTACGTTATACCCAGTAATGAGGGCTTGCGGTCGAGAAGGCACCAAGGGCAGCCAAGCAGGGGACTGACAATGCGCATTGCCTCACAGGTGTAAACACATCTCTTCTACAGTTACTGTACGAAGCGCCGTCGAGTCGCCTTCACGTGTTACATCTTTCCGCGAACTCTTCGCTGCTGAAGATGCGTTTTTTTTTTTAGCGCCTTGCCGCAAGCTACCGTGACCGTTTCAAATAGCTCGTATGCTATTCGCCGATGTAGACGAGGATGTAGACATAACTATGATGACAGTCCCAGACATTGTAAAAGGGCGAATTGTCAAGAATAGAAAGAGACCGACATACAACTACAAAGTTGAGAGATCGCCTAAGCAGCTTGCAACTCGACTTGCACTGGTGGTGCAAGCGGAGCAAGAAGAAAAATGGGAAGAAGCCGATAGGTGGATAAAAACAAGGGCGCACGAGGAAAAGAAGATAACAGTAATAAAACGAGACAATTGTTACAGTCGCATATCAATAATCCACAGTGGTTCTCCTCTCGTGACACGCAGCGGATCTTGTTTATGAAATTAAAAGACGACTTTTACATATCGGCCGATATACGGCCCATATACGCGATAAATATTTAACAGGAACGGACAGTGGAACAATGGGTGAATGAGTTTAATGCTCTGATAAGGAAAACGATGAAGAAGATGGGGCATTAACGAACACGTCGATTATAAACATCATCATCGGCTCTGCTGTGCCCCCACCGGCGGCCAAGCGTCGGAGGAAGAAAGCCGAGGAGCGTCGCGTGCGCTCGAGCCACTGCAGCGAAGCAGGATCGGACTGGGCCGCCTTCGAACCGCAAGAGCCCGAGCTCCAGCGGGTTACCCCATCCGCACCCTGCGACCTGAGAGAGGCGCCCGTCAGCGACGATCACGTTGCGTACGCCGCCCACGCGCAATGGCGGCCGTCCTCCTCTGAGGCAGCTGCCGCACCAGCAGCTGTAGGGAGAGCGCGCAACCGTCGACGACCCAAGACCCGGCCACGACCGGGCAAGGTGAGGAGCGCTACTGCTGCTGCTTGCCGTAGTACGTTAACGTGCACGACGCGGCTTGTGGACTACCCGGCGATGCTTTGAGGGGTAGCGGGCCGCGTGGTTCCTTTCATTCGAGACCCCAGGCCGCGTGTCATTCCAGAGCGCCGGTGCCCAATGTGCTGGGTTCCGAGTTCTTCAAAACGAGAGCGGGGATAGTCCCCACGGAATGTTTGCATGTAGGGCACGTTTGCTATGCGAAGAGCAGCGGAGACATGTTTGCGTGTAATCAGGTGACCCATAATTCAGGAAGTAGCGCAAAGAATCGCATGGACGGTGAAAGCAAGACGGGACACAGTGCTACGGCGAACCCTGGCTAAGAACCTTGTCCGAGAACTTTGTTTACCCATCAGTCTCTCCTCTTGAATTAGGTGGCCGCATTCCTACCCTGACTACTACAGTGGAAGGTTTTTACCGTTCCTGACAGTTAAATTCTTCAGATCGACGTCCTCGCAATAACCTTTGTTACTTAAACGACATCGCTGAAGGTCTCCAGTCCGTTCAAGCATATTTTACCTAAATGGAAAGCTACTTTCAGAGGTAAGACGTAGCTGACCCGCAGTGCTTCCGCAGAGTTATCGGTAAAGCCCAGGGTTGTCATGGCGACGTAACTCCACGCTTCCCCATTCTTATCTCTACATACAGACGTAGGTCAACTCAGCAGTGGCAGGTTTACGTTGCAACTGCGATTGCAACGGTGATAGCGGTGTAGTGTTAAACCGACACGTGTCAGCTTTAGCTGGCCGCTACAAACATGGGAAATTTTCGTTCCGCTGAACCACTAGCTCCAAATTCGACCAAATGTGGTGTAGACATTCGAGCAGATGTGGTGTAGAGCCGCAGCTTGTCGTGCATTGTTTCAACACTAGCCGTAATGTACCTCAAAGTGCCTCTCTGTCATTTCACGATGATTCTGTAGTTTCTGTCAACGCCGTTCTGTTTTTGTTGGAAATACTGCGACCACTGCTTTACCAGCTTTACGACGATGCATGACATGCTTTCACCACTGACCGAATTATAGACTGCGAAGTGATGTGTTGTAGGATGATTATAAAGTCAGGTAGCGCTTCTGTTTGCAGTTCGAAAGGAATGAATCGGAGGCAGTTTATCGCGGATGTGTGAGCTCGCCCCTATGTAGTAGTGTTCTTAATACGACAGGTGGGGTGTAAGCACCGATTCCATCGTGACGTCGCGTGCACGTCATGGTTTGCGGACTGTCCGGCAATGCATCTGTCAAATTAATTCGCTATTTTATGCGAATATCTTTTCGTCTACAATACTCCGCTTCATAATAAGCGGGCATAACTAATAACATACCCATTACGTCACGGGCGATACGGTTGCTGCACCGGTGAGCGCTACAAGGATCATCTCGATAAACTTCAGTTTACGGAAGCTTCCGTTTTCTAAATGCGAATGCACTGGTATTTTGTTCGACAGTTTCCACTTTACTGAAAGGTGTTTTCTAATTTACGGAACAGTGTTCGGTGAGAAATTACCAGCCGATTTCGCCGTAAAACAGGGCAATATTTTTTTACACTGTTTTGCTTCAATTATGAAAAAAAACTAGGTATGCGTCATGTCATTTATTTATCATTACGTCTCGTACCTTTGATAACGCGAGAATTACGAGGCGTCAAGGATATAATTTATTTATCTCCTGACCGGCGGCATGAAACGTTTCTTCTTTCAGAGGCCACACAGCTTATGCAGGTGGTCGCGCTCGCACGACGCTATAAATTCGTTGTGTCACCTGTGTACCTTGCGTGAAAGAGTTCTGTAGTTGTAAAATACCTTGTAACTTTTTCGTAAAAAACGTCACAGACCATTGAACAGCTATACACCAGGCAATTCGCATAGTGATACTTCTAATGCCGCAGGACGTGCATGTAGCTTCCGCAGTGTCTCTTGCCAAAGTCTGAAACCAAGTCTCCTATATCGAGCGTTAAAACAACAGCCTAGCACTGTTCTATGCAATAAGTGGAATGGGTCAAACTATGTAATAAAGTATATGTACTGTGATCAGAGGGCTTGCAGCCATATAGGATGGAGTGCTCTTCGGAGTACACGCGCATATCAGGCACATCACCACATCCTTCCATTTTATATGATCTATGTTTGTTCATCTCAGTGCCTCTAAGCAAATAAAGTCGATGCACAGTACCGTGATTATCCATGAAAGCCGAGTTCAAAGATTAGATTGCGCAGCTTATTGGTGCACAGACTATCCTTGTCAGGCTCAGCATTGCCTTTTATCCTGTCCATAGGCAACTGTGCATTTATGCCTGAAATAATTTCTTCAATTTCATAAGATGCAAAATGTTAAGCGGCCCCTCATGCATTTGCCTAAGATGACTCGAAGGCAGCCTTCCTATTTTTCTTGTCAGTTGATTGAACCACCCCACGAAAACTTTCTGCACCCAAAGTGATTCCGCACTACCTCTGAGATCGGAGACACTGGAAGCTTCTCGCACCGAAGGTGGTTTTGCAGTGCCTCCGGGATCGGCCCAGCTTTGACCAAGTGAAGGTGTCATGTGATGACGTCCTCATTTGGCGTCACGTTATGGGATGCCCTAGTGACGTCATGATGACGTCGTAGGACGACGTCGTGACATGACGGATTTCTTGCGTCAATCGTGTTCACGCCGACGGTCGCTTCTTGCGTTTGATGAGGCATCTAAGGGTTTCGCGTTAAGGCTGGTTCAGTAATGTATAACTGCCCTCGGAGCTGTTTCTTACGCATACCTGAACGCGCACGCGCTGCTCGCGAACCCGCAGGACTCTCTCCCAGCCGGCGCGCCTGACCACACTGAACTCCCAGACACGCGAAACCAGCGAGGAAACCCTGAAGTGAGTGGAATGTGCACTGTTACAGTATGAGAGTACATAACGCATTATGTGGCATGCGTATACGGTGTCCCGTGCCCAGATTTTCAGATTGCGCGGCTGCAATACCGTGGATGTATATAATACTTGAATAACTCGGGCAAGATATACGTGACTACATCGCTGCCCGGTCTGAAGGTGGGCTGACAAATGAAATATAATCAAATCGCCGTCGCATGGTGTCACGCTGTTCATGTCACTCTTCGTCGCTTTTGACCACCGTGTTGAAATTTGGGTCATCGTTGTTGTGCGATTGGAAGCCCACCGCCCATGCGC
>NC_051179.1:113735279-113757500 GCF_013339695.2 Rhipicephalus sanguineus
ATGCCTGCTGGTGGGCCGGCTAGCTGAGGTTGTTAACACGTACACTTGTCTTCGGATCGTGGGTGCGTGGGTTCGAATCCCACCTCACCAAGAAATTTTCACCAAGAACTTCTCTCTTTCTCTGTACTTGCCATCAGAGTTATAACAAATCAGAGCATGTGTTCTGGGAGCGAAGCAGGAGATGAAGAAGGGACGAAGAGAGCGCATGCCAGTTCATGATGACAATTTCTGTTCGAGACTAACGGGGATTCTCCAATTTAAACAGCTTTGCGGTTAAAAGCATTCTTTTGTTTGTGCTTTTACCAGCGTGTGTAATGTCGGTACAACTTCTGCTTGCGTGCTTATAGCGAGGCCTAGACAATCTCTGGCAACCAAAACGATTGGCGATGTGAGATAGTACTCACAAGTTATTGCACGCAAAAGCTGTTCTACTTAGTAATTTTATGTTTGCATTTCATTTGTCCATGACTACACATACAAGAAGAAGAATAATAAATGAGGAGCGAGCGCAGAGCACGTAAGCCTTACCTGGTGAGACCTTCCCGACCGAAATCAAGCCCCGTCGGCACCAACTTGACGTTCCTCTTTTTCAGGGCATAGTCGATGACCCATTCGTTCTCCTCAGGCTGCACAAAAGCAAAAAGAAGGAAAAAAAAAGATTTACGTGGTTCTGTGACCATTCAATCGTATAGAACATGGCGATTTGTACGCAGAACAATAAAAATCGTACTGAGGCCACTGACCATAACTGAGCATGTGCTGTACACAATGTATCCTGGCTTGTTGTCACTGCAGTCGGCACAGTCGATGGCAGCAAGAATGAGCTGCTTTTGAAGTTGGGAGCAGCGAAGGATGTCTTTCTCTTCCTGTAAAGTGCAGGAAAGTAGGAATTTGAGGTTAAAGCACGCTACACGTCTTTGTATGAACTTTGGCAGGGGGAGGGTTCTTGTTTTTGCCGTGACGGCAATTGTATGGACACTACAGGCACATTTTTGCCATGGCAGTGAGGTTCCGTATAAAGCCCAAATCGACATTGTGTCACACATCGTATGCTCCATGTGTGAGTGAAAGTGTGCAGGAGCAGCCGACAATTGTGGCTCAAGTGGAGAGGCAATTGGAGTTGCAAGTTTTACACACTGTGCAAAACTTGCACCAGCCCTAATTAGAGTGCTTGCGGATATTACACCGGATTACTCAAAGTGCAGTGACAGACACTGCTGGGTACAAAGGTGACTGGGTACAAAGGGTACACGGGGCGCTACTATATACAGTCGAATTTTGCTGCAGCTGTTACGATGGCACTGATGAGACATGCAAAAGAATTCACTGTCCTGGAATTTCATGTACAGGCTGCACAAATTTAAAAAATCTGATGATTCTAAGTCTTCCCTTAGTCCCAGTGAGCTTATTCATTATTTATTGGCACTGAACTTGCTAATTCAGACTTGAGTAGGCACCTTTGAGGTATTATTTTGATAACCTGCAGAATGTGCTGAGCGTAAAGCAATGCAAATATGTAATGCAAAAACTGCACTAGCGGCCAACAGAAACAGACTGCCGGAGTCCACACAGCCATAGCTGTCAGCGAATGAGAGGAAAGCATTCAACTACAACAATTACGACACAGTTTTAAAACAGCCCAGCAATTATACAGAGGTTATGAGGAGGGTATAACTATACTGTAGAATTCAGCATTTCATGCAGTCAAGTCTCAACGGATGGTCATCAACAACTAAAAGCTTTCTTTTTTTTTAATGATTTTGCATTCATCTCTAAGTGTGACTCATTGAATTTAACTTTTTCAATACTTTGCAGTTCCGTACATCTTCAGGTATACCCCCTTCAACCAGATAGTTCAACCAAACAAGCAAGAAATGCTGCAGAATATACAAAAAGAGAGACAGGTTATGTTTTGAACATTAAACAAAGCAAAAAATCTATCATTGCATGGGTTTCAGTAAAGGCCAAGTAAAAAGACCAAAGCTTGGTAGAATAAAAACCAGAAAAACAAGGCCCACTTTACCAAATTTCGAAATAGATTGAAGCAAATAAAATGCAACTTGTCACCTTATTTGTTTTAACAGCAGGGTCCTTGGACACGACACCTGTGCCACTGCATGGTGCATCCAGTAGCACTCTGTCAAATCCTTTGGCAACCTAAAAAATCGCAACACATCAAGTGTGAATTAAAATGTTCCCACTCTCATTAAAATGCTGCTACAGTAGAACCCCGCTGTTACGTTCCTCACTGCTGCGTTTTCCCGGCTGTTACGTCGTTTTCCGCCGATCCCGGCATAGCTCCCATAGGATACAATGTATTGGGAACCCCGCTGTTACGTCGCAACTGTCGGACCGTTCCCGTATGATACGTCGCGAAGTGCGCTCGGAGCCGACCGAGTGACTACCAAAGAGAGGCGGCCATGGTGCATTTTCACGCAGCTTGGCCTCGTTTGACCGTAATATTAGCCGCATGAGAGGCGCAAGCAACAGAATCTTTCAATTGATGCAAACAAAAGCATGGCCTTCGAGATTCAAATTGCAAAGATGGCGTCTATGACGTAACTGCGCGCGGAAGCCTTCGAGATTGGCATTTACTATTGACAAAAGCATAGCCTTTGAGATTTGCATTGCACAAAGATGGCGTGTATGACGTAATTGCTTGCGAAAGCAAGGCCTTCGAGATTGGCATTCACTTCTGCCATCGCGTTGGCGTAGACTCATCATCATCGTTATTTGTCGGAGAACGGGAGGAGTTCGAGCTGGTTGGAGCTCGCATGGTCGTGCGTGCGGTTCGCGGTCGGACTCGCCGCGCTGGTCGTGATTGCGTGTGCTTAGTTCTTTCATGCCTACAGCTGTTGGTGTTAAAAAAATCACATACATTGATTACATTTCTGTGGATGAGGCCGTCCTAAGCTCCGCGTTTCTAGCCATCGACTAGATCGCGGCTGAGCGCGCCAATTTTCGTGCTGCTCGTAAGAATTGAAATAAAATTCTGTACCACTAAATATTTTGCCGTTTTTCCTGTTTTTTCGTCTCTTACGTTTCCCGTCTCTTACGTTTATTTCCTACGGTCCCTTCAAAAACGTATCAGCGGGGTTCTACTGTATTTAGACAACTTACGCAACTCAGTTGTCAGCTAACAGCTTCAACAAACCATTTTTTTTATGTTTTCAAAACAGGTGTTTCGTGGTTTTGATATTGTAATTGTCTTGTTTTGATGACCATAAATGCAAAACCAGTACCGATGCAGTCAACCAGCAGGCCAGTGCAGAATACATAACTTTGGCAGGACCAATCTACTCTTAGATACACTCTTCCGCATTTTTATTCTCACAACATAAAAATATGTAAAAGTGTACAAACTGTAACTGCTCTGTTCTCAAATTTCTCACAACTCGATTGTTTCAAGCTGCAGTGCGAAAGAGCCTACATCTCTACTCCAACGTCACAATCACAAAAATAAAATACATATGTCTCCATACCTCAGGGAACTTGCGACCATCGTACGAGCAGACAACGGTGTTGTTCACGCCCAGCCTGTGCAGGTTACCGACAATGGCCTTGCATCGTTCCTTGTGTAACTCGTTGGCGAAGAGGACCCCCGTGTTCTTCATGATTGCAGCTGAAATGAGAGGCGCAAATCCCGTTTCGGCCCTTTATCGTGTTTAGTGTAAGGGTAACTTGCCTGGTACTCTCAAGAGGTACCCTTAGCTAGTCTGCTAGTAAACACACTTGAGCCCGAGTATAGATTGGCCACATTGATAATATCCAGTTGACATGAATGGTCTATATTACAGTCTTCTCTCTCTTTCTTTCACAATCCCACTGAGCTCCCCAAGCCTAATTACCTACCAGCCTTTCTTCCTTCTGCACCCTTCAGGAGGAGGAGGAGGCCACCTTCATTTCCATGATTCAAATACACATGACACAGAAATACTCCTTTAAGAATCTCCCAAATAGCTTAAGGGGGGACACTGTTCTTAAAATTTTTTTCTCATTTCTTGATCGATTTTGATGATACTTGGTGAGTTTATGTATATTTGTGTGCTGATTTCAAATATGCAATTATTTTTCTAGTATAACCGGTAGTTTTTAAAATACAATATATTTCATGTGCCTTTTGGGAAGAAAGATTTTTATGGTATGTTATGGTATGTTGAACATTCGCGAAGGAAATCGCAGCTTGAAATGGACGCACTCGTGAGTGTTCAACATATTGTAACTTTTGTTCTAATGGGCTTAGAACATCTATTTTTGTTTCATTGCACTCAGTTCTATTGTGATACGCTGATTTACTTTGTAACTCTCTTTGTTGAAAAAAAATCTGCCTCCCCAAAAGGCACATGAAATATTTTGTATTTTAGGAACTACAGTAGAACCCCGCTGATACGTTTTTGAAGGGACCGTAGGAAATAAACGTAAGAGACGGGAAACGTAAGAGCCGAAAAACAGGAAAAACGGCAAAATATTTAGTGGTACAGAATTTTATTTCAATTCTTACGAGCAGCACGAAAATTGGCGCGCTCAGCCGCGATCTAGTCGATGGATAGAAACGCGGAGCTTACGACGGCCTCATCCACAGAAATGTAATCAACGTATGTGATTTTTTTAAAACCAACAGCTGTAGGCATGAAAGAACTAAGCACACGCAATCACGACCGGCGCGGCGAGTCCGACCACGAACCGCACGCACGACCATGCAAGCTCCAACCAGCTCGAACTCCTCCCGCTCTCCGACAAATAACGATGATGATGAGTCTACGCCAACGCGATGGCAGAAGTGAATGCCAATCTCGAAGGCCTTGCTTTTGCAAGCAGTTACGTCATACACGCCATGTTTGTGCAATGCAAATCTCAAAGGCTATGCTTTTGTCAATAGTAAATGCCAATCTCGAAGGCCTTGCTTTCGCGAGCAGTTACGTCATAGACGCCATCTTTGCAATTTGAATCTCGAAGGCCATGCTTTTGTTTGCATCAATTGAAAGATTCTGTTGCTTGCGCCTCTCATGCGGCTAATATTACGGTCAAACGAGGCTAGGCTGCGTGAAAATGCACCATGGCGGCTCTCTTTGGTAGTCACTCGGTCGGCTCCGAGCGCACTTCGCGACGTATCATACGGGAATGGTCCGACAGTTACGACGTAACAGCGGGGTTCCCAATACATTGTATCCTATGGGAGCTATGCCGGGACCGGCGGAAAACGACGTAACAGCCGGGAAAACGCAGCAGTGAGGAACGTAACAGCGGGGTTCTACTGTACTGGTTATACTAGAAAAGTAATTGTAAATTTGAAATCAGCGCACAAATATACATAAACTCACGAAGTATCATCAAAAATCGATCAAGAAATGAGAAAAAAATTTTAAGAGCAGTGTCCCCCCTTAAAGGAGCAGACACGATTTCGAGACATCGCAAAAGGCCATTTCTCATTTTCTTGGTATGCAGTGTTAACGCTCTCCACACACGGGAGTCAGAAAACACGTGTAAAATATTTTACTTTGCTTTTGATGTTTTCATCACTAAGCATCTGCAAGCCAGTCCCTATAATTGTTTCCACGCATCATGAACATATGACAGATCTGCCGCTAGTAAGCCACCCCCTTAATATCGAAATTGAAAGTGCTTTCTGTTTTTAAAATAGCGGTATTAAAAATATATTCGATGCATTCCCAGGCACCACAATAAATACTCTCTTCAGGGTTCTCGACACCAGTGCTTTTATTCAGAGTAACAATCCGAAAATATTTAAAATTCGTGTCAGTACTCCCTTAAACGAAATATGTCGCAGAAAACAGAATAAAGCAGTACTTTACCATGTGCTGGAAATATAATTCTGATTCCCGGCCTCAAGTCCTACAGATCGCCAAGTGTCACTAAAGAAGGTAAAACATGACAGATTGCCTACAACAAATCATGACTAGCAATAAGTTCCTAATGTGCAAGCGCAAGCCATTGACCTCACAGGTACCATGTAAGCTAATGCTACAAGTCTTACTAGTAAGTTCACTGCGCAAAACTTGCCGTCGCTGCTTGGACATCTAAAGGAACTGCTTGTAATATTTCAGGATGAAACATGCTCAGGGGGAGACAATACTTGCACCCACCTATATGGCTGGTCTTCCCTCCGGGAGCAGCGCACATGTCCAGGATTCGCTCGTTCTCCTGAGGGGCGAGTGCCATGACAGGCAGCATGGAAGCCGCACCCTGCAGAACGTAGTGGCCGGCGAGGTACTCTGGAGTGGCACCTGGGCAGGGAGTGTTGCATAAGGGATTAGATCAACTGAAAAGATTAGAAACTTCTAATCTCAAGGATGAAAAAGATTTCTCTCGTATTTGTAAATCGCCATTTCCTATCACCAAGAGCACCACTCTTTCTGCAAGAAGACACTTAGTAAACCGAGCAACAAGTCAAAAGAAAATACACGGGTGCAACAGGAGAATTAGGATTTGGAGCAATTTTTGGAGCAGCAAAACGTTGCTTTTGGCACATGAAAATCTAAATTTCGAGCAGGTTATGGGCAAAAAGCAATCCGTTTTTCAGCCCGACATCCCAAATCTGGAGCAGCACAACAAATAAGACGAGAAAAGAAAAATATATGTAAAAACTATCGGAGATGAGCTAACTCATGCACTGCGCATGTGAGCGCTGCTATTTCAATAAAAGCAGTCTGCTGAACCACCCCACAGTGCAAACAATGTCAAAGCCCACATAAGCATCTGCGGAGCTTGTCAAACCATTTGACAGGCCCTGCATATGCTATTGTGAATCTGCAAACCTGGCGACCTCGAAATTCGGGAGATTCATAACGCAGGAGCAATAGGGGGTAGTGAAAAAAAAAATCTGCCGTACATTTCTGTTTATTGTTTCTCACGGCCGCAGAAACATCGTACACTGCTCTGAATGAATGCCAGTAATTTTTAGATGTCCGCAATCATACTAGTACTCATTATTATATGGCGCGTGCATGCACGAGTAATTAAGGAACAAAGTGTGCTGTGTCCCATAACAGCGAGTACTAGTAGCCCCTTCTAAATCATAGTATGCTTTTCCGCACAGCAAAGGTGTACTGTCGCAAAAGTGACTAAAAAGCATTCTGCACGTGACAGAACAAGGCCAGGAAACTTTAGAACCGCTCTTCTTTTTGTAGCGTTAGCTACACTTGCCTAGCTGGAGCCGATTTCGCGTGGATCCTCATGAGCCGTGCTGCGCATGCGCGAGGATCAGTGATGTCACACAGCTGGCTCACCGGAGCCGGCATCTCATGCGCTCTCCGCCACCACCGCGCACGGCTCGCCGCTGCTGGTCTGCGCGTTCAGGAGGAGTGGCGTCGTAGCCGTGGCAGACACACTGGCACCGGTGCACATGCAGCTATTCGCCTTCGCTGTGCAGTTGCCGTCTGACACTGCGCTGGAGAAGCTTGATAGCGCCTCTGACTGGCGTTTGCAGGTGGGTAACGCCATGGAGAAGGAGAGTGCAAACGCTGCTCAACGGCGCAGAAGAGCCGAGAAGCTTATGTCATCGGATCCCAAAGTAGTCGCCTGGCAATTTGAGGTTCAGCGTACGAAGAATGAACAGAAGAAGGCTAATAATCCTAGACAATCTGGAAAGCTAAGAATAATCAGCTGAACCTTTGCTAACGCTATGTAATCCTGGCATAGCCGAGCTAAGCCACTGCAAATTTTTTTCTTTCATGGTGAGGTTAGGGTATAGTGAACTAGTAATTATGGTTGTGGTCTGTGCGTCTGGATTGGATTGGATGATGATGCACAAACTGCGGGTGATTAACGCATTCTCCATTTCTTACTAAAATTAGTGGTAATGAGGAAATTTCGAGGCTGGTCGGGTACTGATTGCGAAGCCTTTCTTAGCGAACCGAAGGCACTTTGAGCGTTTCTATCTATGTATCTATCTATCTAGCTGCCGTTGTCTGGGTGCTCGCGTGATCAGCTCCTTAACTTCGTGTAAACCAAGATTGGCATGGGAGGGTAAAAGAATTTGACGAATGTGACTGTTTGGTCATGATACGAATGTGAAAATCCTGCTGTGTACGTCATCAAACCCTTTCCTCCAGACACATGTGGCACATACCCGTATACGACGGGCCGCATACCCGAATACCACGGGGTATGTGCCATAGGTGATTGACAGTTTATATCTACCCAGGAATGGCGAGAACAGACAATGGTCATTTAAATGCGAGAGCGTTAAAAAACCGACATCGGTAGCGTTGACCTGACGAATGCAAAGAATGAAAATTAGGATCCCAGCAGGAATCGAACCCAAGTATTCTGCGTGGCAGTCGGATATTCTACTACACAGCCACTCCAGGTCTAGAAACTGCTTTGGAAAAGCATCCTACGCAGGCGTAACGTCGGTGCAACGTCAATTGTGGTTGTGGTGCTGGCTATCTCATTTTATAACAGAGCAATAAACGCTACGTATGTACTCCTATGATACAGGTGTCGTGTCAGGTTAACGTCTGTGGTTCTAGTGTTGGCTACGCTTTTATAGCAGTCTAATAAACATTACATTTATATTCCTGCGATTGAGCAAGCTATATTCAAGCACTGCTCAGCCCCAGAGGAATACGCTAATGAAAGTTACGTATGGTATTCACATCATCGCACTGTAAAGTACACTTCGTTTTGATAGTGCTGAATTCTGTGTTCTAATGCGAGTGCTGACGTTACGTCAGACCATAAGTTACCCCTTAAACGCTAGTGTTGTCGACAAGCCTGATATGCATATGATGTACACACGACTAATACACTTACATCATCACTGCAGCAATGTGCTTCGCATAACATCGATTCCCACGGTACAGAGGATCTGCCAAACATTTTTTTTGGTGCAGCGTGGCACAATTTCAACGAATGTCACGGTTCTGGCTCAGCTTGGCACAAAAATAAGGAATTGTATCAAATTGTTGCAATTGGCACAGCTGTTGCAAACTTGAAAATACGACAAAAAAATTACACCTCCCACCCAAGGGAACCATGAGGGGATGCGAAGCAGCATTGGGGGTGCACACCAAGTTTCCGTTACATTCACTCGGCATTTCCATTAGTGCGAGAGGTTTGTATTTAGTGTATGTGTTATCATTACGTTGCATTTGTGTGTTGCTTTCCGTTAGCGCCGACGTTGACGTTACAACTCGTCTGAACGGGAGCGAAGGGAGAATAACGGAAGCCGACAGAGCGCACGCGCCCATATACACATGAAATGGGGGAGGGATAGCAGAGAGTGGGTTACAGGCTGCATTTGGCTGCGGCGCGGCTGCATCACGTGGGAGGAGAGGCTGCGCCGTGGCTGCAGCATGGGGGAGGAGAGGAGAGAAGGTGACTAAACACCTGCGTAAAGGAGGAGAGCGGGAGAGAGAGTAGGCGCATGCGCAGTGGAGTGCGGACGCCACCACCGCCACCGGACACAGCCACGAGCAAAAGCTGCTTCGCATCTAAAAGGTGGCATGGTTCTAAGGATTCATCATAACGTAAGGAGCGCAAATACGGACACGAGAAAAGAGAACAAACCAACAAAAGCACCATTTTCCGTTTTCTTCTCTTCTCATGCATCCGTGTTTACATGCCTTACCTTCTTTAATGAGGAATAAACAGTTTTGTTTCACATATAACCTGTGATCTGGCTTCTAATAAAACACTGTTGAAAGTAAGCTCTTGTGTGCTTTCCTTCTTGTCCCTGTCTATAAAGAGTTTCTGCGCTAAACACTCTAAGAACATGTCACACGATGGCCAGAAGCCAACCTTCGGCAAACCTAACAAGACCTCCGTAATCTAAAAGAAAGGTCTCTGTCCAAAATGTGGTCTACACTTCTAGAAACTGACCTTAAGTATGGGAATATGTGAGCCTTCAGAAAAATTTGCCCATGTCGATGCAATACTTGATTCTGGGACGCTAAAGAGTGAACTACACATTGTTTTCTCAGATGTCAGCTAGAACTAGCAAGTTGGTTTAATGTACTTAAACAGAATAGTAGCCCGTGATGCTGCCAATATCCGTATCGGACAGGGGAATGGTTTGCAATGCTGTGCTTAATTACAACAAAACTTGGAAGGTGCTGGGTTGAACCACCACTAAAACATCACCTAAAAGTGCGGCTTGATGCATGATAGCTGTCCCCTCCCCAAAGTGTCATAAAAGGCTACAGAAGATCCTGAGAGAAAATCAAACAGGGCATACCAACTGGGACCTGTGAGTTGTAGACAATGAGTCCAACTTTGGACCACTTTCCTATGGGATCCAAGTTGACACCTCGGTTGATGAGAGCCTGCAAAATGAGAAATAAATTTCTATCTGCTATAGCCACACAACATGACAACCGAAGCTCAGCAACATGCCGCAACCCCAATGGCAAAATTTGCCAGCACAAATGAAGTGCATAAATTCAGTCCTTTCTATGAAAAGCTCATATTTTTAAAATTGCGTCGCTCTACTTCTCTAGAGTTTGGCTCAAGAAACACTTCCATGACATTCCCCTACAAATACTGCCAATTTCACGTTTCCTTTTACGGCGAAACACTCTGTTCTAAACACTGCTTCAATTGTTAAAAAGGCACGAAGGTTGTTACTCTAGCTCCCCCGTCAATTTACCTGAGCCAAATCACGTCGCCTTGTCTTCAACGAGTTGGCACGGATCGTCACAGGCCGGTTGACTTCATTGGCCTCTAAAAACTCTATCAGCTACAGGGAAAAAAACAAAAAGAAAACTTGTGAATGAATACACATAACAATCACTACAAACATAGTAAGAATACCAGCTTAGATAGCAACGTAGTAAGAATACCAACACTGATCACCCTCTGTAGTCCCTAAAACTGCTTAATCATTCCCCTCCTATACCCAAACTTCCCTGTAAATCCCATTTTTTTCCTCCCCAGTGCATCCTTGCTACAAGGGGGCAATGACAAAAGAACAAAACAACAAAAAAAAAACACAACTAAACTTGTACTGGGAGTGTCCAACTTTCATTTGGGCAGCATGTTACCTCCTTTCATAAGAAATGTACAGGCACGCCCTCGCTCCCACTTACAACGACACGAACTCCGGGCAATGCGCTCAGCGTGCACCCGTGTTTACAGCGGCCGCACTGCACGGCGCGATATGCACGAAATAAAGATTATGTTCTCCAGCGTTCATCATGTGCTGAGGTACATTCCACTGTGCGCCTATGTGTTTCTCTCTATACGCGACACATATTGCGTCCCCTATAAGAAAAAACACTGTCCTGTATGAATGCTCAATACTATCAGAAATAACAGCTTAAGCATTACATCAGACATCCCATGAAGTTGTTATCATCAGCAACCATTCAAGTTTACTGCAAAATGAAACTCCCCCCAAGCAATCTCCCATCACCACTGTGCAGCAAGAGCAGATTCCAAACAGCCAATTCCTTGTTAACCTCATCTCTCTACTACTGGTTCCGAGCTAGCCATTTCACACAAGAGGGGAAGCTTTAAAAATACAAAAAAACTAATGCAATAAGTTACTGTCATTTAAAACTTTATGTAAAACTGTCGGTCATGAGTCATCAGTTAAGCAACACTGTCTTGTTATGTCATGTGAATAAGCATCCAGGGGGACACCGCACAAAGCATTCTGACGACAAATACCGCCTACCATAGTTAAATGCAAACTATTTCTGCTCCTAAATGTTGTTATTCTTTGATATCGAGTAAGCAGCGCATTGTAATGAATAACAAAAAGCAGAAAAGGGGAGACGTGTAGAACTATGCCCTCCGTGTCTCCCTTCTACTTCTATCAAATCATGTACTATACGAACTCGCCCGAGCTGCCCCCCCCCCCCCACCGCATGCTTGTGATCTACAATTCCCAAATGAAAGCTGGTATCAGATTAACGCCAGTCCACTTACCTCGGCAGGCGAGAAAAGGTCCATAACTTTTGCATCAAGTACTCGTTATAGCTGTAGTATTCACACAAGTCTCGTTTCAAAATTTCCAGATATTCGGAACGGGGCCTGCGCAGAATGCAGTTCGAAAACTGAAGGGGAAACACATTCACTCCACACAGGCAAAGACACAAAGTAATGCTAACCCCAATGTAGCATTCGTGCTTTCAATCCAAACACTGTTTATCATTCTGCATTGGCACATACGCTCAAAATATGCATGTTCGGCCAGCACCCCCTATTTGTAGATAAATACAGTGTTTCTTCAGCTTCTCACCAGGCAGGGATGTATGTGCAAAAATACGGCCTTGAATGTTTTCTCCACAGAGATATGGATCCAGCACTCACGCGACTAGAAACATTCAATATGCTCTATGCAACGACTGGATGGAACACACAGCAACGTAATAAAGCCTTTCAATTTCAATGCAGCGTATATATGTGGTGGAAATAAGTACCAATGAATGAAGGCCTACATGTATGAAAGTGAATGATTTAAGGTCTGAATCTGAGCTAGTTGCTAAGGCAACCAAAGGAAGAGATAAGTGAGATGCAAACATGTATTTGTCCTGATGTTGGTAAGGTAAGAAACATTTTGTTTAGCAGCACCTACCTGTCAGGTTCCCTTCTGCTCGCAAAGTCGTTGAGGACGAATGTGACGTCTTTTATCCTTTCACTGATGATGGCCAGGTCAGGGGGCTCGGCCTGTATTCTTAGCTAAGGAACAAACCTACAGTGATCGCATCATATGACCTCGCATCTGTCCCGCTTACACGCCATCATCTTCCAGACACATACGCGACCACGACTTGTCCCTGGTGAAACGAACACACAGCGACACTTGCGCACATAACACACCAATGCACTGGACCGCACAGACAAAGCGGTCTCACCAGGACTAGCAAAACAAGCACCCACAGCATGGCCTTGGAAGGCACGGCTCTTTGAACCGGACTTGGGAAGCCAACTGGAAACTCTAGACCAGGCCTGGTGAGTCGCGGCAGCCAGTGGGGCCCTGCCGGGGGCACCACCCAGGATTATTGAGCCACACAGACTTTATTGTAAAAATAAGGTTCCTTCTTCTCTTCAATACGCAGCAAGCGGAAGCACCGCAGCCACATGGAGCTAAGGCAAACTGAACTGAAGTCAGCAGTTTATGTGCTATTCAGCTAACTACATTATCAGTATATGCGGCAAGTGCATGTGTGAATCAAGCATAGCAAGACAGAGATACTAGTATACAACAGCAGTGCACCACTAATTTCTCGTACCTGTAAAAATGTATCACACATACACACACACACAAAAAAAGGATATTCTCCTTCTCGATTTCTTGTCCACTTGGAAGTGTGAAGACCTCAGATTCAGCTATGTTTGTTTTTAGCTCCTCATCAGCTAATTTTCTGCAGAGAAATGCAAGGAAAAATGTAAGATGACAACAATACACCTGGCAAGCGAAGAATATTAAAAAAATTTGCAAAAGAATCCCACAAACACAACACAGGAACAGCATTATAGGGAGCATCATTTTTTAACTCCCTTAAACGCTTATGACGACCTGAGCTCGTCATAAGCAGTCGCAACTTTTTTGCTTATGATGACCTGTGCTTGTCATGGCTCTTCAGCAAAGTTCCAAGAGGCTTTTGACGAACCCAGTAGGGGTTCCGTGATTGGCACTTTTGCTGAATGAAAGCTGCGCGGTAAAATGCGTGCTTTGGGCTTCCCGCGCATTATAAATGAACATGGTCACATCTGTGCAGTGTTCTCGCGTGGGAAATCTTTCTTCTTCAGATGATGAAAGCATGAGTGACGATGATGTTGGTGTCATGTTAATTCTTCAAGTGAAGATAGTGATGACATTTTCACGAAAAGTGACTCTGATGCGGAAGCAGTGATGATACGATGGCCAGCTCCCACGAATGGTACCAAATGGCTTTGAACGCTACCACACGAACAGTAGCCTCATCTAGTTAGAATTGCACTATCAAGGATTAGTGCATTTTGTGCGCGGCAAGTCAAATCGAACCCTTACTTTCTGGGGTTACAGAAATTTATTTACGCATACACCTCAAATGCCTCAGGTATGTGGCATTACATGACGGTGTGAAAAATGATGAATAAAGCATTATTATCTGCCGTAAAAATGCTTTTGCAAGTATTTTTCTGTTTTGAACACGTTAGTGAAGCATTTCATGTCATCAAAAAAAATTGGCAATTTTCAAACATTTTTTTATGGTTTAATGGGCACTTAAAGGGTTAAAATTTATTTTGCCTTGAGCACACGCGGTTTTGTGATACATACAAACTTTATCAATGATAATTTACGTTTCCACACGGCACAGAACAGCTCCAAACTTGGACATGCCATAAATTGCAGGCAACGCACCGTTTACTAAACACTAGTGACTTTGCTGCTGCCAATTTTGATCAATTATGGCGCCCATTCACCGTCAAGAGGTTTTCAAAGGTGAGGTCACAGGCTAGCAATGTAAACTTTTCCACAAATAGAACTTATTTTCATGAAAGTGTGGTAAAAAATTAGCAAATTCACAGAACAGGCTTAAAATCATAAACAATGCACAAATTTCAGTTGAGTTGGCAGATATGCAACACAACTCTGCAGGGAATCACATTTCAGTGATCACTCATTAACATTCTTAGCAGCACAAAGTTCATTCAGCACTTGCGCCAACGAGCTTGTCAATGACAAGTTAATTATTTTGTATCATTAGTTCACAGGTTTTTTTCAGCGCCTTTATATGGTTACATGGTAGCAGAGATTTTACACGGCGGCAGGTATTCTATAATCAGTGCCACATTCTTGTTGATAATGTGCACTTCCGTAAAGGTTAATGCAGTCCCTGTACTTAGATAAAGCCCCAACTGAAAACATCAACAATCTGATGTCAAGATGATAAGCAGTTTGCACAGTTCATTCACAAAAAGTCTGAGTAAGATGTGAAAGATGCAAGTAGTTTTCAAGCAGAGTAAGATGTATTTCAAGAAAACTGAGAAATTTACCTATCTTCATCCTGTCTCTTCTGAAGTTTCCTTGATGCAGCTTCAATGGGCAGCTGGAAGAGATAAGCACGTAAATAAATTAGCCTAATGTAGGCTTTACTTATTAGCTGTGCTAAATGAGTCAAGAAGGTCATACCTCTTCGTCATCACTTTCGTCCTCATCCTCGCCGCTTTCTGAAACAGCGAACTCGTCATCCATAGCAGCATCATCATCAGAGCTCTCGCCGAAATCCTGTAATCACACAATGTAACTCGTTACAATCTACAAAATTGTAGTTAACGTATATGTAGACATTCAGTTTGTTCAGGAGGACGCAATACCTCTTGCTGATCGTCAGAGCCGTCATCGTCGTCATCATCAGATCCCAAAAGCTGCTTCTTCGACGCCTTTGGCTTCAGCCATTTCTTGTTGTCGTCGGAAAATGACTGGACCTTCGTTGTAAATTGGTCGTCGTCCTCTTCTGGTGGTATAAAAAGGAATACAATTGGAACAATATAGCGCAGCAAGCAAGGCATGAAGGCAGTGCCGGTGTTGCATCCTCGACGTTTGACACGATCGAGTTCGATCGAAGCCAACAGACGAAATCGGCGACACTCACCTTCTTCTACTTTCTTTTTGGTGATCACTTTACTTGTGAGTTCATTCTTTACGGCTTGACTTTTCTTCAACCTGAAATTGATACGTAGTTTTAAGCGCATGCCGCCAACTATCAACTATACAAGCCTGTGCACTAAAGCCTTACTTTCTCAGTGCCCGCCTCGACAGCGGCTTCTCCGCTGCAATCCAACGTACACAGTAAATTAGACTTTTATGCTAGACATGCGAAAACAACGGTACGCGGAAAACAAACACGTGCGCCCGAGAGCGATGTTTACCTCTCAAAGCCTTTGGTATCTCCGGCGGGGGTTGGATCTTCGATTTCCTCGATCGTCGCTTCTTCGGCTTTTCGTTAAAGTCCGCTTTGCGACCCATGATGAAACGGGGCGATATTCACTCCGCCCGGCAAGTACGGGCTCTTAGCAACTGAAAAGCTTCATGCGACAGCAACGAAAAGCCGCATGGACACCCGACTTCTCTTGGATTGGATTCGAAACGCTGACGGCTAACGATGAATGTTGATAGCCATATCAATGCTGATGGCGCAAGTGTGAACTGTGAACCCTTGGCGCACGGTAGAATGTTACTCTTTCTTCCTGTACTGGTTCGTGTTCTTGATCAGTAAGTGAATAGCGAACAAAACTGCAGTCGAAAGAATTGGCACTATCTTGTTCCTTGAAGTGGAAAAAACAACACGTTCACTTCCACACGAGAAACCGTGTAGATAAGAATGTTTACATCGGTCACTTGTACAGGCAACGTACAGCTATTACAGCAATGAAAGCCAATAATTATTTAACAAAATAAAAAAAGAATATCCCGCGTCAAACAGCCGTAGAAGATGCACCCTCACGAGCATCGCCAAGCGCGTGCTTTTTAATTCGGCCGTGTTGTGCGTTCAGTCGGCGGCGTTTAAATGCCAGCTCGAGGAACCTAGCACAAATTTAAAACCAAAGCTAGTTCATGGATTATGGTAGACGAACGCCCATAGCGCAGAATTCGCGAGCTCAAGCCCTGCGGTGCTGGACGACTCGGAACCTCCAGTGCGGTCACTGCTGTCACTTGCCAGTCATGGCTGGAGATGTGACGCATCCAAAGCACGGCGTGAACAGCGTCTTCTCACGGCGGGACATCGAAATCTTCGAGCGTTGGTTCAGGTGGTAAGTTCGCGAATGCATCCCGGCCATTGAGCACAGAACAACGGGCATAATTTGCAGATGGGAGGTGGGGGGGGGGGGGGGTGGCGAGGGGATTAGTGGAAAAATGCACGGTGCACGGGCCGAGCTGCGCACTCTAAAACCGAAGCTACTGCATGACTTCAACGCGAAAGGGCATAAAAAAGGAGAGGGGAAAAGGGGAGTTTTTTAACCAATCTGCGGAGCGGGCGTCCGCACGAACCGCAGCGTTGGTCACTTGGTAGAGCGTCCGCCTCTTTCGTTTTTCTGTGCTGCCCTCTGCCGTTTTGATAGGGACCGACACAACCGGTATCGTCAACTAACGAAAGCCATCAAGGCGTTTCGCCACTTTTACGCTAGGAGAAGGCGCATGCGCCGTGGCATCGTGAAAAAGGCGGATTCGGGAGGTCCTGAGTTCGATTCCCAGTGCCGCCGAATAACCACCGATTTATCTGATGGGGGGGGGGGGGAGAGAGAGGCGACGCGTACGCGTCGGAGCGTCCTCGCGGCAAGGCAGATAATATCAGCCGCAGTTACTTGGAGTTCTGCCTTGTCCATGTGGCTTTTGGCATTGAAATGAGGAGGTACGTGTTACACCTCCAGTCATCGATCGCTGATTCGCTCATAGCGAGACGCATTAAAAAAAAAGAAAAAGATTTTGAAGCGAAGGAGCCTAAATGCATGTCTGCTGAGAGCAACTTCAAATTAATTTAGGCAATAATTAATGTGATTGAGCACACGCATCCTAGACCAACATAGAGTGAATGCTAACTAGGTCTTTGTTTATTCGCAGTGGGGATCCAAAGGAAACTGGCCATCTGGATGCGGAAGGTCTCAAACGCCTGGGACAAGTCTTCAAATGGACGTAACGCAGATGTCTGCCAAGTGGTTAATTGCCCTAGCAGACGACAACAGGAATGGGAAGCTCAACTTGGAGAGGTACGTTGCACACGTTGTTCTGCGTGGTAGGAGCGTTTCATGAGTGAATGCATTTTGGCTGCAGTCCTATACCTGTGGATGATGGCGGCTGAAAATTCCGAGTTCCAGTCAACACCTGAAGGGCAGGCCATGCTGCGAACCATGCACAGCGTTTGAAATTTATCCTGTTGCTTCTGACAAAAAGCCCAGCACCTGCTACACTTTAAACCCATGGGTAAAGTCACAGTGATGCATATGTGCGAATTACACGAGACCATTTGCACATGCCTCACGCACTTATTGAATGTCTACCCTTACAATGGACAATTTTCCTACAGGTACGATCAAGATTTCTTGACCAAGGAGATGAAGGGCGACCCCCTTGACGTAAAACTGCCTCAATCTCGGATTCAAGAAGCACGAGAACTATGCGAAGGAGCTGCTAAGCAGCGGGCAGCATTCATAGCTCAGGCAAAGTCACTTTACGAAGGTAACTTGAAGCACGCTTTCTTTCAGATAGTTTTGCCATGGCCAGTATTGTTTTGCAGGAAGCACTCGACTGCAGCACAAGGTCCACGCAGAACGCCGAGCGGAATTCATCAAATGGGCACGCACGACTTTTGAAGACGACAAAGTCGTGCAGAAGAACCTCCCAGACCAAAACGAGCACGAGGAACAAATTACGTACCATGACGCATCCGTATGCCCGGTGATGAACAAGGTCAACCCCTGCTATCAGCGAGTTCTCGCTGGACCAGTGTTCCTTTCTGGCAGACTGGTTTCACAGGTACCTATAAAATTTAACCGTGCATATCGTATGGCGGTGTATGATAGTGCTATGAGCAAGCTGTAAATTTTTATTCTTTACATATAGCGCACTATATTGAAGGGTCTGTGCATTGCATCACTTTTCTGCAATCATTACTATCTTTAACTGTCTGCTATGACTAGTTGTCTAGTTCTGCCGGTGCCATCAATCCCAATTAGCACATGTACACTCGCATGCACACTATCTTGTGTTCTTATCATAGGCTTGTCCACAATGATGGCAAGATGACTAGTTGTCTAGTTCTGCCGGTGCCATCAATCCCAATTAGCACATGTACACTCGCATGCACACTATCTTGTGTTCTTATCATAGGCTTGTCCACAATGATGGCAAGCAGGGCAGTAGGTTCCCTGAGCCAGCTAGAAGGGGGTGGGCGCACATTTGCTTCATATGCAAAAGATTATGAAGGACAGCTAGCTTAGAATTATGTTGTGTGTGTGTTGGCATGTGTGGCTGCCTTCAAGCCGTGGTGAATCTAGTAGTATGGCCGCTATCACTTGTTAGTGCTGGTGTAAGAAAGATGATGAGGATGTAGCGAGAAAACCAGACACAAGGTGCAAGACAGTTTGCAGCAACGAAGACAGTCTGAACTGCTTGCCTTCTTTGCTCAAGACCCTCGTGCGGCCTAACCGAAAGCTTTTTCGCTAAGCTTGGCATGAAAATTGAAAGGTTCACAGAAGCACACAGACTTTCTGCAAGTTCCTTTTTTAACAGTGGAGATGTTTAAGCTTGGCAAAACTCCGTTGTCCCCCTGTATAACTGGTTGAGCAAGGAGGAGCCATGGTAAGAGAGGGAGAGTCCAGTCCAGTTATGCCTAGGTGCGCAAAGCCAAGAACGGAGCGTAGTATAGCATAGCAAGGGGGTGGGAAAAAGAAATGAGGGTGAGGGAAATGAGGGGGAGATGGTATTGTATAGCACAGTGTAGCAAGGAGTGAGGGAAGTGAGTGTGATGTGAGGGTCATGAGGAGGGAACAGGGTGAAGCATAGCATAGTCTTGCATAATATAGCAAGGGGGTGGGAAAGGGAAGTGAAGGCTAAGAGGAGTGATGGGAGGAGGAGGAAGAGGGTAAAGCGTAGCGTAGCCATGTATATACTCTGTTCCAGAAGTTCCGTGCAGCAGAGCCAAGGCTACACGACCCTCGAGCGCAGGTTGTTGCGAAGCGAGAAGTAGTGCCCCATATACGTAGCCGTTGTTTGTCCTCATGACTTTTGCAAGCGGTCTCGTCGGAGGATTTTTACTTGAAGGCTTCTCTGCGTGTTGTAGCTGTGATTTGTATGACGATTTTGTCGCATTTTCTGTATAAAACAATTTTTGTGGCTCCATGATACTGAAGAAAGAGTTCTTGCATGTACGTGTTATAACATGCAAATGACGGAAAAATAACGCTGTTGTGGCTCGTATGTGTTATGTTTTTACTTATAAAGTACGAAGGAATGGTACGACACTGTCTAAACTTTTATGAGTAGTCCGCACAGCCCGAGCGTCCACAGCGCCGCGGAGGACCCCCTTGGGTTGTGATTAGTCGGTTGATTTGGTCACGTGATAGTAGTCCGCGGTGGCAGATGGGCGCTACTTAGTGCAATATGGCGGCGCCTGGTTCACCTGTGCGATATCGTGCAAGTATCACGAAGACGCGCGCTTTTACGGTGCCGAGGAGAATATTTAACCGCTTTCACAATTACAGCTCATCTCACTGCGCAGTTGCACAGTGTCCCGAGACGCTCTTGCCGCTTTCGCTGCAGCGCTCGCCGCTAGCAGACGACAGGGCGTGGAAGGATACACTTAGATGTGCTCGCCCTCCTGATTGGCTGAGAAGGCCTGTAGCTTCCACAGTGCTGCACGGAACTTCTGGAACAGAGTATAGTATTATAGCGAGGGGTGGGAAAGTGAAGTGAAGGTGATGTGAGGGTTGAGGAGTAGGGGAGAGGGTGTAGCATATCATATCCATGTATAGTATAGTATTGCAAGGGGTTGGAAATGGATGGAGGTTGAGGAGGGAGGGGGAGAAGGTAAAGCATAGCATCGTCTTGTACAGTATAGTGGGAAAGGAAAGTGATGGGCGTGAAAAGAGAAGTGAGGGTGAGGAGATAAAGGCACCAGATCCACTGTTTCCTCAGTCTTCGCTGCCCGTTTTTTTCTAACGCAATTCATTTTTTTCAGATGGGATATGAACAAGGATGGCTTGCTTGATGGGCATGAAATCCAGAACATGTTTCAATGCTGCGAATTCCCATCAGCCCAAGTGGCTTGCATGCTATCGTCCAATACTTTGACGAGGACATGGACGGAAAACTCAACTTCCGCGAGGTTGGTGACACGAGTGACCGAGCATGGTAGAAGGGCTCCCCAACTGACAACTCACTTGCTTTGCAGTTCTTGCTCATGTGGCGTGCAGCGATATACGACCCAGACTTTCAACGCACCGCCGAGGGGTGCAAGATGGTCAAGCACATGCGAATCCACAACTTGCTACCCTACCAAGCAAAGAAGCCAGCATGGGTAAGTACCTATTTGTATGTGCTACTCTCCTGTGGCCTGGCTACTCGAATCAAAATAATGAATTACGCAAAGTTGTTTCTCAAAATTGCACGTGCAGCCGATTAGTGTCTCTCACACTTGCTATAAGTAATGGTAGGGCCTCAGAACATGCTCAAAAGATATATGCAGTTGAGCTGAGTGGAAGTTCATTTCTGCGCAAATACGTTGAAGTTGGAATTTTGTCTCTTGCATTACGAATGACCAGACGCATTAGCATTGGGCCAGCAGATCAGTACCGTGCATTCTTGCAGTTCAAAAAGGATGCCGCTAACACTTCACTGGGGGTAGAAAAACAGAAAAGGAAGTTGTTGCTGGCAGATTTATTAGTGCTATTTGGTTTGTGTCTTGAAGTGCTTTTGCACTGCTTTAGACAATAGTATTTTATAGAAATCACTTAGCGTAGTGAAGGAGGGAGCTACAAAAGGGAACTTTGGCTCTGACCCATGCTGTGAAGGTGATTGGCCGGTGAAGCTGCGGTATGATCCAACAAACCAATGTCACGTGAACAGTGGCCAAATGAGAAATTCCTCTGCGTGAAATGATTGACAGCAAGTCAGTCAAATGCACGATGCCAAAACGCTGCTGGGGGAGCCTAACTATGCATGCCTTCCGCTGCATTATCACAAACACAAATCAGTTGCTAGGTGAGCTCTTCCTTTACATATAATGAGTGTAGCACGTCTGTTCACATGCTACAGTTGCTGCTTCCTGGCAACTGCAGCTTATGTAACTGTAATCTTTAACAGGAAAACCCAACTGGCAAACGCTACGTGCGTTTGCATTGCTTCAACCTGCCTAGTCATCTACAATGAGGGTTTGACACTTGTGTTCTGCTTTACTGAAATGAGTACCATGAGGGTGTCTTGCATGCTGAATTTGAATGGAGACGGGCACTTCTTGCTCGCAATTCTGTAATAGTTTTCTGTCTACTGTTTTGTTGACAGGACAAGGAAATTTTGGGATACAGAGTTATAGTAAACAGCTTTGTTGTAAAAACTGCCATCCCTCTTGCAGTAGTGCAGTGTTTCAAAGGAAACTGATATGATTTCTCAGAAAGTGTTGTCAAAGAGTTTACTGCTATGTACGACTGGGGGCAGTCTTTGTTTTGATCGGCCTCAGTCCCGAGGGTTATGCTAATATGATTCAACAAAGCGATTTAACGTGGACACTTAAACTTGATATGTAGGAAACGCAATTTTAAAAATCAGAGTTT